>NC_064628.1:295067922-295069506 GCF_023864275.1 Schistocerca cancellata | reverse complement strand
TCTCTCTCTCCCCCTCTCTCTCTCCCCCTCTCTCTCTCCCCCTCTCTCTCTCCCCCTCTCTCTCTCCCCCTCTCTCTCTCCCCCTCTCTCTCTCCCCCTCTCTCTCTCCCCCTCTCTCTCTCCCCCCCTCTCTCTCCCCCCCTCTCTCTCTCCCCCTCTCTCTCTCCCCCCCCTCTCTCTCCCCCCCTCTCTCTCCCCCCTCTCTCTCCCCCCCTCTCTCCCCCCCCTCTCTCTCCCCCCTCTCTCTCCCCCCTCTCTCTCCCCCTCTCCCTCTCTCCCCTCCCCTCCCTCCCTCCCTCTCCCCTCCCCTGCCTCCCCTCCCTCCCCTGCCTCCCCTCCCTCCCCTCCCTCCCCTGCCTCCCCTCCCTCCCCTGCCTCCCCTCCCTCCCCTGCCTCCCCTCCCTCCCCACACTCCCCTCCCTCCCCACCCTCCCCCCTCTCCCCCTCTCTCCCCCCCCTCTCCCCCCCTCTCCCCCCTCTCCCCCCCTCTCCCCCTCTCTCCCCCTCTCTCCCCCTCTCTCCCCCTCTCTCCCCCTCTCTCCCCCTCTCTCCCCCTCTCTCCCCCTCTCTCCCCCTCTCTCCCCCCTCTACCCCTCTCCCCCTCTCCCCCTCTCTCCCCCTCTCCCCCCTCTGCCCCCTCTGCCCCCTCTGCCCCCCTCTTTCCCCCCTCTCTCTTTGGGAGCGTGTTCAGCAACAGGGTCGTTCACTTGTTTCTTGGCCACAGTTTGTTGGTGACCAGTCATGCGGACAGTCAGCTTATTGGTTGTTGTACCTACATGGAATACGGTGCTGTGGTTGCAGCTTAGCTTGTAGACCACATGACTGGTTGCACTGGTAGCACTGCCTTTCGTGCCATAGGTGATGTTAGTGACCGGACTGGAGTAGGTGATGGTGGGAGGATGTATGGGACAAGTCTTGCATCTAGGTCTATTACAGGGGTATGGGTCATCAGGTAAGGGACTGGGAGCAGGGGTTGTGTTAGGATGGACGAGTATATTTTGTAGGTTCGGTGGATGGCGGAATACTACTGTGGGAGGGATGGGAAGGACAGTGGGCAGGACATTTCTCATTTCAGGGCATGACAAGAGATAATCAAAATATTGGAAGAGAATGTAATTCAATTGCTACAGTCCTCGGTGTACTGAGTTACGAGGGTAATGCTCCTCTGTGGCCACAGTGGGACTTTCGGAGGTGGTGAGAGACTGGAAAGATACAGCACAGGTGGTTTGTTTTTGTACAAGGTTGGGAGGATAATTACAGGAAGTGAAGGCTTCAGTGAGACCCTCGGTATATTTAAAGAGTGACTGCATGTCACTGCAGATGTGACGACCATGGGTAACTAGGCTGTACGGAAGCGACTGCTTGGAAATGGGTGGCAGCTGTCAAAGTGGAGGTATTGCTGGTGGTTAGTGGGTTTGATATGGACAGAGGTACTGATGGAGCCATCTTTGAGGTGGAGGTCAACATCTAGGAAGGTGGGTAATTGGGTTGATGAGGACCTGGTGAAGCAAATGGGGGAGAAGTTGTTGAGGTTCTGGAGGAATGAGGATAGGGTGTCCTCACCTTTGATCCAGATAGCAAAGA